>NC_057794.1:499630925-499651002 GCF_018294505.1 Triticum aestivum | reverse complement strand
ATATCCTCTATGTGTTAAAAAAAGGCCTCGCCACAAAAACATATTTATCAGGATATCACTCGAGTTAATTGCAGGGCACTACCACATTTCGGCACATCGTAACGAATCAGTACCATTAGTCATTTTTTTGCCATGCAGTACCAGCTCAGAGCCTAAGTGTTGCAAAATGGTCTAAGCCACGTATAAACGCGTACTGACGGTGTATCTGACCGCTGGGACCCGTGTGTCAGGGGCTGACGTGGCATGCTCTTTTACAAAAAGGACCCTTACTTTTTATTTAATCACGCATATATCCTCTGTGTGTTATAAAAAAGGCCTCGCCACAAAAACATACTATTTATCAGAATATAAACACAGCCCGCGCGCCTGCCGCCAGGGTTCGAACGCGCGACGTGCCGTTCGAGGGGGAAACTCGCTGCCGGTGCGCTACTGCTCTTTTTGCGGTAAGAAGCACGCATAAATATATGTGTCATTCGGTTTTTTCTACAAAGCAGAAAATCGCGCGCCCGTCCGCCGGAAATCTCCATCCCGCGCTCGTTTGCTTGCGCATCCTGTGCGTCAACGTACGCGTGTACGTCTTTAAACTCCGTGCTGTTCTAGTTTTTATACGATACTAAAAGAAATATTATATGACATTAAAAAAAGTTTGTCGTGCCGTATAATTGAAAATATGTTCATTGCATAATATATTAAAAAGTTCATCGTATATATATCGAACATTTAATAATATACAATGTCTGAAGAATAAACCTGCTGGTCTCTGCCTTGTTTTTGGTTGATGTTCAATTTTTTAAAATTAAAGTGTTTGTGCATTTGAAGAAAAAATGTTCAGAACATTTTTTGGGAAATGTTGTACGCGTATTTAAAAATTGTAAATGTATTTTATAAAATGTTCGTCATGCATTATAAAATTTATTACGATTACACAATAATTTTTAGTACATGTTATAATTTTTTTAAATAACTGTGCATTAAAAAAATACAACAAATATATGCAGTAACTGTGAGTTGGGCATATAATTTGTTTAATTGTGTATTTTAAAAATATATTGATGATGCATAATAATTGTGCATGCGTGTGATCCTGAGTGAAGACACATAAAATTTTCTTACATTTGTGTTTTAATCCACATAAATTTTAGAAAAAAAGTTCATGCTTGGCACTAAATAATACTAACCCACATAAAAACTTGCCGTGGGTGGGTCTGGTGCTTTTCACTAAATAGTACTAACATATAATTCCAAAAAAGCACGTACGGGTCTGGTGCTTTTCACTAAATAGGATGCGCAAGCAAGCGCTGAAAACGACTAGGCGCGGGATCGATTTCCGTCGGACGGGCGCGCGATTTTCTACTTCGTAAAAAAAAAAACGAATGGCCCAACATATAAAAAGGCGTATGCGTTATTCTTGACGCAAAAGGTGTAGCAGCGCAGCGGCAGCGAGCTACCCAGTAGATCCGCACGTCTCCGGTTCGAATCCCCGCGGCCACCCACGCGTGCGTTTATTTTCGAAAAAAGAATTTTTGTGGCAACACCTTTTTTTAACAAACAGAGGATATATGCGTGATTAAATAAAAAGTAAGGATTGTTTTTGTAAAAAAACACGACACGTCAGCCCTGACACATGGGTCCCAGCGGTCAGATACACTGTCAATACGCGCTTATACGGCTGTCAGTCCGTTTTGTAACACTTAGGCTTAGAGTTGGTACTGCATGGCAAAAAAAATGACTAATGGTACTGATTCGTTACGACGTGCCGAAGTGTGGTAGTGTCTTGCAATTAACTCATCTTACTTTTTATATGCGTGATTAAATAAAAAGTAAGGGTTGTTTTTGTAAAAAAACACGACACGTCAGCCCTGACACATGGGTCCCAGCGGTCAGATACACCGTCAATACGCGCTTATACGGCTGTCAGTCCGTTTTGCAACACTTAGGTTTAGAGTTGGTACTGCATGGCAAAAAAAATGACTAATGGTACTGATTCGTTACGACGTGCCGAAGTGTGGTAGTGTCTTGCAATTAACTCATCTCACTCCCATCTTCATAAAAAATAACACCATATCAATGTCATAACAACCTCTAAGCAAGAGAATACTCCGCTTTAAGAAAAATGTGTCGGTACAAAAAAAAGTGTAAAGATTACACTGAAACAAGTTGGAACCTCAGGGCGCCATCCCAAGACTGTCAATTACCAATTAAGCATCAGCACAAGCGGAATCTGCTTTGGCATAAACTTGAACAGTGAAACTCAATTACAACTCAAAATTTGTAATGCAATACCATACAGTAACAGTTCGTTTGCACCAATGATCTAATTATAAATTCCAATTCACTTCTATTAGCCAGGCAATCCAGAACTATTTACCATGTCTTCAAGTAGACAAGGCGCACATTTAAACAAACAAGCAAATATCATAAAAGCACTATATTTGAAGGCTGGAAATAGTTTATCGGTAGCAGGGAAAGGTAGTGCAACAAGGGGCGCCACAGATCACATCTGCCTATAGTTGGAGTTATAGGTGGGTACCTCGTGGATGGGTAGGGCACCGGGAATGACGTCTTGGGGAGGTAGCAGAGGACTAAGAACATGCTGCCGTCGGAGAGGAGCAGGTCTAGCGAGAGCTTGGGCCGCATCTCCTCTCCCTCATGTTCTTCTTTCCTCCTTCCTCCGGACATCCTCCATGTCAGGGTCTTTAGTGGACTGGTCGCGGATGGATAGTTCTGTGACCGGTGTCCTTGGAAACCCAATTGGAAGCGGGTCGTTGGCATCATCACCACCACGACTGAGGTGGGGTGGGGAGCGAGGTGGAACTGAGGATCGGGTGGGTCGAAGCTCGATTGAGAAGGGATTAGGGAGAGAGAAGAACCGACGATAGAGGGGTCATGGTGACAAGGCTCAATGTCCGTCGCCGCCTCCACCGCCGCAACTTGCGTAACTCGCGTAACTCTCCTCCTAGAACTACGTCGCCGCCTCCACCGTCGTGGATGATACCACCACAAACCCCCTCGCCTCCATCGCACTGGCCGTGGTCATACCACCCCGTCCAAGGGAGGTGACGATCCCAATCATGGCTGCCATGCGGGCATGGCCAAGGAGGCGGCCATGGCGAAAAGTTCATGGGTGGGGCGCCATATAACAGATGGGGTAGAGGGAGGTGCAATCAAGGAAGAAGGGGCCATCCGATGGAGAGGGAGGTGTCGGGTGGTCGTCGGAGACGGGGCGTCCGAGGCGCTGGGTGCGGATGGTTCTTGTTTTGGGGGAGGGAGGATACAGATCGGCAGGTCGGGGAGGAGGTGGAGAACGTGCGTTGTTTCATTTTTTTAGCTGTCGAACGTGGGCTTTTTCAGGCGATTTTTTTGTGCGTGGATTTTCCAATTGTGCGGAACTGTACGACATGGGGAGGAAGAGTTGATTGAACCGGGTTACTTGCCTCTGGTTTTCGGAGGGATTGAAAAAAAATCAATGGGAGGATGTGGGTGAGAGGATGTATCGATAGCCAGAGGAGGGGGTGGAAGGAGGTCGAACCATCACGATGTCCGATTCCCCTTTAATAGTAGAGATGTATTGCCATGAAAAATGAAGTACCTTTGTGAGTTTAAACTTTAATCCGGTGTGTGTTTTGTTTTGGTGCCAATAGAGAGACATGGCCAGACACTCGTCGGTCATTCGGTGGTAAGCGATGCTTTGGCCAAATGTGAATGAAATCGCAGTGGTTTTCATGTAAAAAAGCTTATTTCTGGCATGCTGATAAGCTGTTGTCTCCTATACTCGGCAAATAGCGTTACGGACGCAAGTAACACTGGACACGCATCAACGTGCAGCATCACGGTATAACTGCCGCTTCATGGACTGTGGAAGGTGTCTACACGAGCTAAATGGCATCAGAATCAGCCCATGTCAAACTGAAAAAATACTAAGAATGGTCATGCAACCCGTTATTTTGGTAAGCTTCCACCGTCGGAACCTAGAACTGGAACTGCATCTCCTTGGTGTAGCCAAGGTCATCCAGGTTTGCAGCCATGGCTTTGTTCATCGGAGGAGGCCCGCATCTCAATACCTGAAACAAGGCAAAGAGCGTCGCATCAGTGTCTTGTTCGTCGGATGAAATACATTTTGAAGGTTTCACAAAGAAATGCTGGTTTCAACGTTCACTGAAGTCTCGAGATTACCTGAATGTCGGCGGCAGGCGCTGGGCAGTGAGCTTGGATCATTTCCTTTGACACAAACCCAACACCACCATCCCAGACTTCAGGTGGCTGCACACGGAAAACAATGGCTATAGAGTAAGGTGCGTACGAGGAACGTTCCTCAGCGTGATATATTGTGCTATATGAGGATTCAGTGAGGATTGCAGTAATCATATAGTGCATGAAAGTTATCATTCGAGGATTCAGTGAGGATTGCAGTAATCATATAGTGCATGAAAGTTATCATTCGAGGATTCAGTGAGGATTGCAATACTCATATCAGTCAAGACTAGATACACATAAAGGGTCAGCCATGCAGTTTATAGCAGGTCACAGGATAAAGTATACAAAGTTCAGGACAGAATATACACCTGATTCAGGACATAGTAGATCTTGAAGCGATCAGGATAGTTTTTAGCCATATTGTCCAGTTCTTCCTGCATGGATCGAAGAAAGAAGTGAACATCAGGACTCAAAGCATAATACCATACTGGTAACATAGCAAACTCCATTCACCATGAAGGAATCGTACTGTAAGCCTAACGAGCTTCCCAAAAGCAATCACTAAGTATTAGGCCAACCTGTCATTTTCTTGTACAGGTCTAACCAGTAAAGGAATGGTATAACAGAACAAAATAAACAAAATAAAATATACTATTGGCTAGTGTTTATCACTTACTCCCTCTGACCCATATTACTTGTCGCAGCTTTAGTACAGCTTTGTAGTAAATATGGATCGGAGGGAGTAGTAAATATTTATCACTAATAAGAAACAGGGTTGTTGGCACATTGTGGAAGAAAAATCCTTATGGGAAAAGCGTGTATGAAATACAATTCACAATGGTTGATCTTATGATATGTTTCTGCTCTATGTATTGACAATAGAACAAATTTGGAATGATAATCAGATAAAGTGCCAGTGAAGAACTGCAGCAAATTTGACAAGAAAAGCATACCAGCAGAAGAATGTCGTCATATGTGACATTAGCGTAGATCAAGTGAATTTTTGTATTGTCGTTTGGGTTCTCAAGAATTGCCCTTGTGACCTAGGATAAGATAGCAAGATGCATTGCTCAGCACCAGCAGAATGTTTCAAGTATTAACTGCAATGGAAGAACTTTGGATCATTTATTACTTGGAACATTGGTGTAATGCCTGATCCTCCAGCTATCATTCCAAATGCTCTCACTTGCCCAGGCTGGTACTTGAAACGGCCCTGCATTAGAGACAAACGCATTTAACCTCTGATTTGAAATATCAACATGCATGGAATTGTGAATTTACACATTTCTGTTAGCAAAATTATGATCCATATGGTGTTGTTTATGTTTCAAGGAATTTAAAGATGCAACAAAGATAATATCCAGAAGAAAAGACCACGAAAATGGCCAAATCCAGGAGATTCGGTATGCAACGATCAAGAGCTACTTACAATAAAAAGATAGACATACCTTTGGTCCCTTCACAGACATGTAGTCACCAACTTTCATCTCACGAAAATGATGGGACATTCTTCCTTGGGGATACATCTGTATAATGAGAAAGAAAAATTGTAAAAAAAAAAGGGGTGAATTCTGAATTCACAACACTATACACAGATAGAGGAATAGATTGATATCGCAAATAGAGATAATGAGACAAAATAATACTAAAGCAAAATAAATGGGACATGTTTACAGCAAGTTACCTTTATAACAAGCTCAAAGTATCCAATATCAGAATCCAGTGTTGTCGGAGTATAAGGCTTGATTACTTCCTCACCAGTAGCATCCTGCCCTCTGCGGCAGTTGACATAACACAGAAAACAACAGATTAAGAATATTTGACTGACTCCATGAACCAAAAAGAATGAACATTCAACTCAACATCATAACTGTAGACCAGGGCATGAGCACTAAAAGTGTTCAAACCTGCAGCTTATATGTTGGCCAATTGGAAGGCCCAACACAGAAGTAGGTGTCGGGAGAGCAAATTTGAACTTGGCCACATTATGACTGATCTGTCTCTTCTGCACGAGTTTAAACTCTTTGAAATTCTCAGCATCCAAGCAGCCTACAGACCATAGCACATCCATTAATATTAATATTAGACACAAACTTCAAAAGCAGTAATCTTGCTTTAAATAGAGCAAATAATTTTGTTCAGAGGGTAGCAAGTGTGAAAATGAATCACATAAAACAGTTTAAAAATCCCCTAGAATCTGCAGGTGCAGAAAAGCATGCGAACTAAATATTCTAGTCATGCTGAAACTTTGGATGAAGAGTGAACGTGAAGTCACTGTCGATTCAAATATATCAATATTATCTGTAGCAAACAACCTAAGTAAATGGCATCCGCGTCCGCGGCATCTCTTTCAGGAGATCCACTCCCCTAGCCATCAGCAAAGCATCCTCGATCCACAGAAACCCACGCACCAGACCTCGAACACGCGCGCGAAAGTGTCTATCTATCTGTACGGACTCGAGCGCGCGTACCCTTGGGTTTCTTGCTGCGGAGGAGGAGGAATCCGGCGCCGGCGGCCACGGCGACGACGGCGACCGCGACGGCCACCGTGGTCTCCGTGCTCTGCCCCTGCAGGAACTCCATAATCGAGCGGCGGGTCGCTCCCCCTCGTGGATTCGCCGCGGGTGCGGGGAGATTCGCGTGGGGTCCGGGATTTATGAGACTGGAGTGGGGGAGGGAGGAGGAGAGTGGTGGTAGGTGGGGGGGTTGGAGGAGGGAGACGACGCGGTGGAGAAGACGGGGGTTTGGTTGGTCTGCCGTTTGGTTGGAAAGTTTGGTTTCTCTCGCATTGGAAACAGCGAATCTCAATGATCGGACGGTGGAGAATAATTAGGCATCTCCAATGCTTACTCTCAAATCGGTCGCGACCCAGGACCCGTTTTATCATCTAACACCGTACCTCATCGGTCTGTGGAGCGATGGGACGTTCGTTTTTCCGCAAACCAAATACAAAATAAAAAGAGATTTGGGGGTGTACAGACCGCTGCCACGCACGCATTCGACACCATAGTCCCACCCTAAACCCTCTTCCACCGAAAAACCATTATCGCGCGAAACGGTTGGCGCACATTCACGCCGCTCCAAAGTGGACGTAACTTCAAAAGTAAAGTTGTTGCTTTTTCAAAGTAAAAGTATTGATCTCACAGAGAATACAAGAAATCAGTCGATATGCATTTGAAATTCAAATTGGCCAGACCTAGGCGGACGTTTAGAAGATGTGATTGACAGTCGATTCCCGCATCCATGTCTGCAGACTGGTCTAACCAGTGCGCAGTCCATTGTAAGGATTAGCGTTGGAGCTGCCCTTAGACTTTTTGCTAAAAAAAGCTTTTGATCCACAATGACATCCGAGGGTAGCTGGTCTATGTACTAACTTGTCGGGAGTAGGTTTGGGGTTATGCATTGGCCATGCTCTTAAAATGTTACTTGAAGTCGTCGTTGTGGGTCTTCTTATGTCAGGGCTCCGGGTAAAAATCTTTGTCTGCTCGGACTTGGCAATGGCGACGCTTTGCGTCGTCACCCTCTTAGGGATGTTGTTGTGAAGCTCGGAGAGGTGTTAGCTTGTTCTAGGTTTATATTGTATCTTTGAATTTGCTTTGTATTGGGGCCTCCTCATCACATTGTGTATCACTTCGTCGTGTACTTTTTTGTGTTGCTTTATATATAAAGCGAGACGAAAGTCTTTTTTGAGAAATGGGTGTGTGTTAGATATATCCGGAAAAAAAATACCTGTTAGACAATGTTTTCTACAGTAGTTTTTTGGACAACAACACCTGGCAAGTGACATTTTTAAGTGTTTTTTAGCTAAACACATACTTTATTTATTGTTCAACAATCTTGTGACGAATACAATTTGAATCAGGAGGTTGAAGAAGCTAAAACATGGAGACCTACACCTACTGAAAAGGGTAAGCGCGTACTTAGCGAGGCGCTCGATATTGGAGTTTATAAATTCAAACCCGAAAGAACAAGACTGAAAATCTAATGACACTAGTAGAATGCCCGTGCGTTGCTACGGGCAGAAGACGAAAAATGCCACAAGCACGTTACAACAATCACTAAAGTTTCTCTTCCTGCATTGCACCTTTTCGCCACTATGATTCCCAAACATTTGTCACTACATAATTTTTCACTTATAACATATTGAAATATTCATTCTTGAAATATTCAGAAGAAAACATATTGACCAAAAAAACCACTTCAGCACAAGAACCTTGTGACAAATATAGAAAAAAGATTGAGATGGTTACTCTCGTAGAAGACACCTTCGAATATAATTTTAGGAAATAACTTTGTACAATATTGGCCTACACCGAAGGAAAAAAGCTCATACAACCAGTATCATGAAGGAAATGATTCCTAGTTATCTCAGTTCCAAATAGAAACTGGTATGAATTCACTGAGATTTAAATGTATGGGAATCGTTAAATTCATGTCTATCTCCATTTTCAGCGAGTTCAACAGCGGGCTCGCGGGTATCTACACAACAAAAATATAGAATATGAGCTTCGGTTCACTTTATGTGACAATTATAGAAAAGGAACAACGAGAAGATAAAACAAACAAACAAACAAACATGAGAAAGCATATGCAAGCAAATAAGCCTTTATTTTTTCTAATGAACATATGAAACATCACAGTAACTAAACACAATAACAAACTCATTCAAAGGTAACCATATTAGTGCCTATAGTGCATAGTTATTTGATCCAGATTACTGAGTAACGACTATTTTTTATCAGAAAAGTTGCACGTAATCAGAATAGCATGTTGTTCTTTCAAGAACGCAGACATGTATTCCATATTTGTTGTCACGGGCGACAAATACATAAAAATTGATGACTGATCAAAGAGTATTTGGTCAAAGGATAGTTAGTTCTACTTCACAAATTGCGACCATGATACATTACAAGTTTCATAGTTTTTTTTCTTCAAAGAATGTTCAGCTAAGTAGAAAATGAATAAAATATCAACATCTTAATCTCTACTATTAAAGCACAGTTGGTACGTTATATGGTACCCACGTCTCCACCCTTCGCGTGACCTCCCCACCTCATTGTTTTTCAACCGAACCCATTTCCCGATGCAAGGAAAAAGCCCTGGAAAACCGACCACCCATTTCCTTCTCCCTAGTATGCCCCCACACACGCACGATTGCTCCTATGGCGCCGCTTTTGACCATGCCTCCCATCTGATGTTGCCTCGTCTCGCTCCCTCTGCCATCCAGACCCACTCCCCTGCCGCCTCTCCGCTTCAAGGTGTGTGCTCTGAAACCGTCGCCTCCTTTCTTCAGCTCGTGGCATCTATTCTCCACCGGATCATCTCGATTTTTCATCCTTCACTGAGTCCGGCGATGACAACCAAAGAACCCAATCCCCATCCATTTTGTGAGGGCATGCAATTAAGGAAGGGGGTGTGTGGCCCATGAGGTTGCTGCCATCAGCCATCGAGGCTGCTGAAATCTAATGAAAAAGTGTATGCGGTACATTTCATTTCCATTCTCAGCTGGTAGAAATAATCAAATTTCAAGCATACAAATCCAAAATGAAAAAGTCTATTATGAGCACTAGAAAGATAGAAATGATCCATTTATTTCAATGCATACTACTACGCCTTGGTGCTTAAAGACAAAACTTAGTTGCAAACAGTGCATTACCTAGGAACACCATTTGGTGTACTGAGCATAACAATTCAAAATTATTCTATGGCTATGAAGTGCCTAAAACTGAGATTGCAACATGAAAGCAAGTAGTCAGCAAGTACTGATCAAATTGACAAATTATATGGTTCATTCGTCCATAGTGAACACAAAATTAAAAGAGCTGCCAGAACTCATTGTGGCATTCTATAGAAGCATCATTCTTCTGCAAGTATAGTATTGTCAAGAAAGCATGGTATAGCCAAGAGATCAAGGCGTTATACAAGCATTATTTCATAGCACAATCTAGGGGGGAAATCCTTCGCTCTGGAAGAACGGCAACCGAAGATGTACCGATGACATTGCTTTGCATTACTCAAAATCAAGAGTTACGATAGCAACCTGTTAATCTGACATACCTTTAGATAGAAGCTCAATGACAATTTCCTTCTGAACCCATATTGAGAAAAATAAGCCAGGTTTGGATTTAATATCTCTGCCAGCATTTATTTTCAACTGCGCAAGCAAAATAAAACTTGAATTTCACACCTCGGAAACTACTAAAAATAATGTAAGTGCATCCAGTGCCACCCCTAGTTGGTTTTGGAGTACTAACAACAAACCTGGTTAAGGGACTAATGTGTTTGTGAGAATTGCAGGATAACACAGGTGGTAGTCCCTCATTAATTCTGTTTACCTACGGAGATGACCCCTAAAAATGTGTGAAGACATTGAAGATAATGGTGGTATGTGAAGATATTCACATTGAAGACTATGACATGAGAAGACATCGCATGAAGTCTTTGGAGCGCGAAGACATAGTTGTTTCGTAGTTTCATTTTCTTCTTTGTTGAGTCATAGGAACCACCGTACTGTTAAGTAGGGTCCAAGTGAACATAGTCAGAATGACTAAAGTGATGCTCAACCAAATCCTAAGTCTTCGAGCGAAGATAATGAGAGCAAATCTTATCCAGAGTTGGATAAGTCAGATTTACTTGTAGCTCAAGTCAAGCTGCCGTGTGTGTTTGAAATCTGACCATTGGAACACGTGTCAGTTCCTTAGTGACCCGGGGTCATTTCGGACAAATCAGGTCGGGTTGCCTAGTGGCTATAAATATCCCACCCCTACACCATAAATTAGTGGCTGCTCAGAGTTAGTGCACGGCTTTTGTCGTTTGAGAGCAACCCACCTTTGAAGCCTTTGAGAGAGAAATCCTTGCGAGGACAAAACCCTAAACACCCAGAGCCAAAGAGTGTTAGGCATCACTGAAGTCTTCCTGTCTGTGTGATCTGAAGACTTGTTACACTTGAGGACTATGAATCCTCC
Organism: Triticum aestivum; assembly: GCF_018294505.1. Taxonomy (NCBI): domain Eukaryota; kingdom Viridiplantae; phylum Streptophyta; class Magnoliopsida; order Poales; family Poaceae; genus Triticum; species Triticum aestivum. Next base: position 499,639,843 of record NC_057794.1, on the reverse strand, counting down.
AGCCGGTTAGGCGTCGCGTTCTGAGCATCCAAGAGTCATTGTGGATCGCCGGTCAACGAAGTCTGTGAAGGTTTGGAAGTCTACCTTGAAGACTTACCTGAGTGATTGGGCGAGGACTGTGTGTCCTTAGCTCAAGGGGAATAAGGTGAAGACACGAACTTCTGAGTTAAATCTCAGCCTCCCTAACGAGACGTACAGTTGTCACAACAACTGGAACTGGTCCAACATATCCCTCGTCTTCATTAAGCAACTGGTTCTATCCTTCCCTTCTCTTTATTTATAGTTGATCCTTGTGAAGTCATTGCCTGCTTGCATTATCTGTTTGTCTTCACTGTGTGACTGTTTGTTCTGATTGGCTTCATACTATCTTACATCCTGATCCATACTGCCTAGCTGCTATTAGTCTTCGTGCTTTCACTTCATTAAATACTTGACTATGGCTGGCCTAGTGTAGTCTACCTTCCGTTGCATGTTAATAGGTTCATTTCTATCGCTTGTCTTCGAAACTTCCATGTTTTGAAGACTTTCATAAAAATCGCCTATTCACCCCCCTCTAATCGATAACTAGCACTTTCAATTGGTATCAGAGCAAGGTACTCCCTTATTCTGTGTGATTCGGTTTAACCACCTGGAGTTTTAGCTATGTCGACTGCAGGGATAATCAAAGTCTCCGCTGCGTGCCCCGTCTTCGATGGAACTGAATATCCCTACTGGAAGAATAAGATGTGCATGCATCTTGAATCCATTAATGTCGACCTCTGGTATGTCGTCAATAATGGCGTTCCCAAGACTGGTGAAGGTGTCACCCTGCTGATGTCAAGAAGTTCGTTCAACTGGATTCTACTGCCAAGAACATCATCTGTGGTCATCTGACCAAAGGACAGTATGGCCGTGTGAGTGCTCTAGAAACGTTGAAGCTAGTCTGGGACTGGCTCTCCAAGGTCAACAAAGGCGTCTCAACCCAGGGAGATCAAAGGATCAGTGTCCTTCGCAACCTCTTCAACCGCTTCAAGAGAAACGACAATGAGAATGTGTAGGATCGAAAGTATGTCTAGAGGGGGGGTGATTAGACTACTTGACCAAATAAAAACTTAACCTTTTCCCAATTTTAGTTCTTGGCAGATTTTAGCTATTGTAGGACAAGTCAAGCAATCATCACACATTTCAAGCAAGCATGCAAAGAGTATATTGGCAGCGGAAAGTAAAGCATGCAACTTGCAAGAACGTAAAGGGAAGGGTTTGGAGAATTCAAACGCAATTGGAGACACAGATGTTTTTCCCGTGGTTCGGATAGGTGGTGCTATCCTACATCCACGTTGATGGAGACTTCAACCCACGAAGGGTAACGGTCGCGTGAGTCCACGGAGGGCTCCACCCACGAAGGGTCCACGAAGTAGCAACCTTGTCTATCCCACCATGGCCATCGCCCACGAAGGACTTGCCTCACTAGCGGTAGATCTTCACGAAATAGGCGATCTCCTTGCCCTTACAAACTCCTTGGTTCAACTCCACAATCTTGTCGGAGGCTCCCAAGTGACACCTAGCCAATCTAGGAGACACCACTCTCCAAGAAGTAACAAATGGTGTGTTGATGATGAACTCCTTGCTCTTGTGCTTCAAATGATAGTCTCCCCAACACTCAACTCTCTCTCATAGGATTTGGATTTTGTGGAAAGAAGATTTGAGTGGAAAGCAACTTGGGGAAGGCTAGAGATCAAGATTCATATGGTAGGAATGGAATATCTTGGTCTCAACACATGAGTAGGTGGTTCTCTCTCAGAACATATGAGTTGGAATTGTGTATGTGTTCTGATGGCTCTCTCTACGAATGAAGAGGAGGTGGAGGGGTATATATAGCCTCCACACAAAATCCAACCATTACACACAGTTTTCCAATCTCGGTGGGACCAAATCAACAAACTCGGTCGCACCGAAAAGGTAAACCTAGTGACCGTTAGAGATTTTCGGTGGGACTGACATGCAACTCGGTAGGACCGATATGGTTAGGGTTTGGGCATAACGTAATCTCGGTGAGACCGATTACACAAACTCAGTGAGACCGAGTTTGGTAATAAGCTAACCAGAGAGTTGGTCAGGTAAACTCGGTGGGACCGATTTGCTCTTTCGGTGAGACCGAAAAGTTACAAAAAGGAAACATAGAGTTTACACTGCAATCTCAGTGGGACCGATTCGCTCTTTCGGTGAGACTGAAAAGTTACGAAAGGGAAACATAGAGTTTGCAATCCCATCTCGGTGAGACCGAGATCCCTATCGGTAGAACCGAATTTCTAGGGTTTGGCAGTGGCTTATGACAAGTGAAACTCGGTGGCGCCGGATAGAAAGAAATCGGTAGGACCGAGTTTGGCTTAGGGTTTAGGTCATATGTGGATATGGGAAAGTAGTTGAGGGTTTTGGAGCATATCACTAAGCACATGAAGCAAGAGGCTCATTAAGCAACACCTCATCCCTCCTTGATAGTATTGGCTTTTCCTAAAGACTCAATGTGATCTTGGATCACTAAAATATAAAATGAAGAGTCTTGAGCTTTTGAGCTTGAGCCAATCCTTTGTCCTTAGCATTTTGAGGGTTCCACTTTCACATCCATGCCATGCCAATCATTGAGCTTTCCTGAAATAATTATCTTGGAATAGTATTAGCTCAATGAGCTATATGTTGTTATGAATTGCCAAAACCACCTAGGGATAGTTGCACTTTCAGAATGTTCAACTCACGTTTGATCGCCTCACAGACATCAAAAATGAGCTTCAAGATCTCGGCGCTACTGAGATCACCAAGCATGAAATCGTCAAGACGCTCCTGAGATCACTTGACAGCTCGTTTGACACCCTAGCCCTGATGATTCAAGAACGCCCTGACTTCAAGACACTCGATCCGTCTGACATACTTGAAAGGCTCAACACACATGAGTTTCAGCTTTCTGAGGAAAGAGATATCTATGGTCCCAACTATGGCCGAACTCGCGCCTTGAAGGCAAAAGTTGTTTCCTGAGTTGATCCTACCGAGTTGCATGTCAGTCCCACCGAAAATCCTACCAAGGGGATCAGCCCTCCAGCGAGCCGTAAGTAGAAAGGGGAGTTTTAAGAAGAAGAAGAAGAAGAAGAGAAAGAAGAAGAGGAAGAGGAAGAAGAAGAGGAAGAAGAAGAAGAAGACGAAGAAGAAGAATAGGAAGAAGAAGAGGATTGAGCTTTCCTGAAATAGTCATCTTGGAATAGCATTAGCTCAATGAGCTATATGTTGTTATGAATTACCAAAACCACCTAGGGATAGTTGCACTTTCAATCTCCCCCTTTTTGGTAATTGATGACAACATATAGATCAAAGCTTCGACAAATGATAATAAGCATGAAATATATCGTCGCTTTGAGAAGTATGTGACAAGTAAGAGCTCCCCCTAAATTTGTGCATATTTAAAATTTGCTTTGGACTGCAAATGCACAAAGAGTTAGAGTCATGGGTTACTCTTCCATGTCACATACATCTTGGTGGAGCGCTTAAAATGATAAGAATGAAATACATGCACTCATCACCAAGAATAGTGAATGATCACATAAGATAGATAAGATGATAATATTAAGCAAACATTAAGTGTAGCTTATGATCAAACACATGATCATCAATGTCTCACGAGCAATGACATAGTATCTCACACAAAAGCAAACAAAGTTCGAAAAACCACCAAATAAAACAAGAGAGAATAAAAGCAACACTCTCTCTCGAAGCCTATGATCTATACATTTTCTCCCCCTTTGGCAACAAGTTACCAAAAAGTTCCTAGAAAATGCATAGTGCTAAGTCGACACTCAGGCTTGATCTTCAGGTGGTGGTGGAGTCCGGAGCACTCCAAGGTAGTACTCTTCGTTGTCCTTGATGTATTGCCAATCAACCCATCTCATATCACAGACAATTGGCTTCTTGTCTAGCAGCACTGTCTCATAAAAGTCTTGCTGCTCCTTGGTGTGAAACCTGTAGTCAACTACAGTCCTTCTCCTTGAAGCATACGGGTCTGCTTCTCTCCACTTCCGGAGCCCTGAATCTCTCCTGAGTTTCATATCCTCAGCCACAGGATGAGCATCATTGTGGTCTGGGATCTTGGGCTTGAGCTTTCTAAGAACATTCTCTTCTTCTTCTTCTGCAGCTTCAGGCACTGGGGCCTTGTTCTTCTCAGTAGCTGGGATGCTTCTTGTGTTCCTCTTTGGCTTTGGCTTTGGAGCTGGCTTGGCCTTGGAAGCAGCTGCCCCTGTTCTTATGGCATCACCCATCAGCTTGGGTGCCTTAGGTGCTGGTGCAGCTACCTCTTCTTCTTCCTCCTCATCTTCCATGATGGAAGCCTTGCCAAGCACTCTGGCTACAATTTTCTTCACCCTTTCTTTCCTCTTCTTGCCTTCAGCAGCAACTGGCTCAATGGGAGTGGGCTTCTCAGTTGAAGCTCTGGCCTTTGACATAGGCTGCCTGCCTGCTGGCCTTTTGATCTTCATCCCTGGTTTTATGCCCTGTGCTAGCTCAACTCTCTTGGAAGTTGCTTCCTCTTCTGCCACATAATCCTCATCTTCTGAGTCTGAGGTTCTCTTCTTTCTCTGTCTTGTGGCAGCTTTAGGCAGATTGCTAGGGGTGCTCCTGCTGCCATCATCTGAGGAACTTGAGGGACTAGTGCCCTCACTCATCTGCACTTGCTGCTCTGACAAGTTCTGGCTATCACTTTGGTCTGACATGATCCAAACTCTGACTGCTGACCCTGTGAATAGGTTATAGATGAGATAGAGTGGATAAGTATCAGAAAATGCAGAGATTTTTGCAAAAGAATAATTCAAAAACTTAGTTTTAGTTTCCCACTGAAAGCATCTCGGATCTACCGATTTCTAAACTCGGTGATACCGAAGTAGTTTTGGCACCTAAACTAGTGAACTCGGTCAGACCGAGTCACAGTTCGGTGGCACCGAGACTGCTAGGGTTTCACAGAGTTCCAAAATCGGTCACACCGATAAGTAATTCTCGGTCAGACCGAGTCTCACTTGTGCAATGGCATAAGCCAAATCAGTGGGACCGAGTTTTTCAACTCGATGGGTCCGAGATGGTTTCGGCGGAAACCTAACCCTAAAATTTTCGAATTAAACCTAATCTACGAGTTCATTGACTGGATAGAAGTTTAACAAACGTGGCAAGAATCATGATGATCACAATGTGCTAAGAATCGGATTGGAGAATAGCACAAAGATCGAGTCCATACCCTAGTTCGGCGGAGACTCGCTACGGCGGCAACGGCGGGGTTGAATTTCCGTTGACGGCGACGGAGACCAGCGACTAGAGGCGGCTGGCGGCGAGGAGACGATCCGGAGACCAAGTTGGTAGAGCAGGCTATCGCGCGGGCGAAGGGGTTCGGAGAAATTTCCAAATTTTTGCCCGTGACTATATATAGCCCGACCCTGTCGGTGTGACCGAGTGGAACAACTCGGTGGCACCGAGATGCAAAACTGTATACAGTTGTTGCAACTCAGTGTGACCGGATGGTTCAAATCGGTTGCACCGAGATCGAAAACCTAGATCAACTTAATGATCTTGGTAGGACCGAAAGTAAGGTATCGGTCAGACCGAGAATCATAAAGAGGTTTTGGAAGTTTAAGTCTATGACGAATCAGGGACTCCGAGTGCTCCTCACACAGAGTGGTTCGAATCTGACTTGATCAAATTTTGTGATGTAGCATGAATAGAGTTTGAGACGAGAAAAGCATAGATAGCTAGAGGAGGTTCTTAGGCATTCTTGTCCATCCACTTGGCAAAAGGAAATAAAACCAAACAATCAAAACAACAAGTGGATGTCCTCGAATGAGTAAATTATGCAACCAGCATGCTCACACAATAAGATGGCAAATGAAGTATGTGACAAGGCATGCACAACCAATTCTAGCATCTATCAAGCAATTTGCGATGACAAGGTCATCTATATATGAGTATATTGACTTAGGAGTCAAGTGAGAACACTTGATCATAGGTCATACTCATCGTTTAAGCTCAAGTGGGGTTACCACTTTTACATAAAGCATTGTTGTGTTCACATCTTTAGAGTTGCTTTAGCTCAAGTCTTAGAGTAAAGCTCCCCCTAGATGTGATATCCCCCCTTAGAGGGATGAACTAACCTCGGGTTTTGTCGATGATGACTTCATGTAGATGTTGAAGATGTGGATGCTCAATGTTGATGTAGATCACTTGGAGCTATCCATTTGAGTGAATTGCACTTTCAATACCTACATGGTTTAGTCCCACAAGGAACAAACAAGGATATCCATAGACATAGAGTGATGCACACACAAGATGATGTCCATGAAAACTTTTAGGTTACCTTGTCCCTTGTCTTACCAACAAGAGGGTTTGTGACTCCTTGAACTAGTGCAAGATGTGGAAATTGATTGCACTTGTTCTTGCCAAAATGATAAGAGTGAAGTATGTTAGCGGAGTCACCCTCAAGAACTCTCTAGTTCTTCTTCTTTTGGATCCACACCATCTTGATGGGAATCCTTGGAGTTGTAGTCGTACTTAATGAAGTGGAACTTGAAGTAGTCTTGGGAATCCACTTGACTAAGGTCTTAGGAGCTTCTTCAAATGCATCAATTTCCTCTTGAAGCTTGTCCTTGCCTTTTTGCTTGTAGTCTTGTGGTGGAAGATCATCTTGAGCTTGTGTCCCCTTGAAAGAAGTATCATACTTCTCTTGTTGAGGAACAAACTTTGTCTTGGGGTATTGATCTTCTTCCCACTCAACTCCATTGGCATTGAATTTTCGTTCAAAACCAACACCTTGATTCTTCCAGTGCATTCCTTGCTTGCGCACAATTTCCTCGAATTGCTTACTCCCGGCAAGGCTTTTGTACACTCCTTTCTCTATAATTCCCTTCAATAAGCTATTTTCTTGCTCAAGTGTAACTTGGCTAAGAGAATCATTAGTGGAATCAAGAGAACTACTAGAAGCAACAATATTGGATTTAGCATGATCATTGTTACTGCTAGAGGAAGAATCTTTCTTGTTCTTGTTACTAGACTTGACTTGAGGCATGTAAGTGGATAAGAGTAAATGCTTGGCAATGTAAGAAGAACTTTTCTTGCGGAGATCATCATTGATTGCTTTTAAGAACTCATGCTCTTGCTCAAGATTGAGCTTTTCAAAGCGTAATTTCTCATGAGCTCTTAAAAGTTCTCGATGATCTTCGAAGATAGTTTCATGAGCTAACTTAAGAGTGTTTAGTTCTTTAGTTAGAGCCTCAATCTTCTCCTTATCATTGTCATTCATTTTATCTTGATTAGCATGATTAATTGACGTTTCATCATAGTATTCATCACTAGAGTTGTCAACAAGCAAATCATCACCTAACAAGTCACCTTCATCACTATTGAAATCAACATACTCGGGGTGTGTTACCTTAGGACCTTTGGCCATGAAGCATCTTCCAATTCCTTCATTTGGTGAGTCAAATATGTTGTAGGAGTTGGTTGAGACAAGTGCTAGACCGGCAACACCTTCATCTTGAGTATCTTCGGAGTTGGAGTGATAACTACTCTCGGAGTGGCTGTCGGAGTCGGAGCCGGATACCCATTCACCAACATGAACTTGATGTCTTCATTTTGTGTAGCTCCTTGATGATTTTTCCTTCCTTTCCGAATCCTTGCTTCTCCGTGAGTATCTTCGTTCATAACGATCATCTCTACTCCTTCTCTCTCTTGGTGGTGATTCTTTGCTTCTTCTTTTTGGAGAATCTTCTCTTCTCTTGTAGGGAGCCGTACACTCATTGGAATAGTGTCCGGGTCTTCCACAACTATAGCAGTTTCGCTCTCGACTAGAAGATCTTTTGTCATTGTAGGACCTTGACTTGAAGCTTCTATCTTTGCTTCTACTCTTGTAGAACTTATTGAAGTTCTTCACCATTAAGCTCAATTCTTCATTGAAGTTTTGTTTCTCACTTGATGATGTAGGGGCTTCACATGAGGCTTTGTAGGCACCACTTGATTTGTTGTGAAGTTCCTCTTTATCCTTAAGTGACATCTCATGAGCAACAATTCTTCCAATCACCTCCATTGGCTTGAGATCTTTGTAATTGGGCATCATTTGGATCAATGTGCACACGGTATCATATTTTCCATCCAAGGCTCTTAGAATCTTCTTGATGATGAATCTATCGGTCATCTCTTCACTTCCTAAGCCGGCAATCTCATTTGTGATGAGAGCAAGCCTAGAGTACATTTCAGCGACACCTTCACCATCCTTCATTTTGAACTTGTCAAGTTGACTTTGAAGCACATCCAACTTGGATTCCTTGACGGAGTCGGTACCTTCGTGCATATCAATCAAAGTGTCCCAAATTTCCTTTGCATTCTCAAGACGGCTGATTTTGTTGAATTCTTCGGGGCACAATCCGTTGAAGAGAATATCACAAGCCTGAGCATTGTATTGCAACATCTTCAACTCACCCGCGGTAGCTTCACAGTTTGGTTCTTTCCCATCAAAGAAGTCACCTTGCAAACCAACACACACAATAGCCCAAACGGTGGGGTTATGTCCAAGAATATGCATTTTCATTTTATGCTTCCAACTAGCAAAATTAGTACCATCAAAGTAAGGACCTCTACGGTGATAATTTCCCTCGCTAGACGCCATACTCTCCTAGGTTGTGAAACCAAGGCTATGACCACCAAAAGCTATGGAGATCAAAGCAAATGGAGACCAAAGCTCTGATACCACTTGTAGGATCGAAAGTATGTCTAGAGGGGGGGTGATTAGACTACTTGACCAAATAAAAACTTAACCTTTTCCCAATTTTAGTTCTTGGCAGATTTTAGCTATTGTAGGACAAGTCAAGCAATCATCACACAATTCAAGCAAGCATGCAAAGAGTATATTGGCAGCGGAAAGTAAA
>NC_057794.1:499612207-499630803 GCF_018294505.1 Triticum aestivum | reverse complement strand
TGTAGGATCGAAAGTATGTCTAGAGGGGGGGGGGGGTGATTAGACTACTTGACCAAATAAAAACTTAACCTTTTCCCAATTTTAGTTCTTGGCAGATTTTAGCTATTGTAGGACAAGTCAAGCAATCATCACACAATTCAAGCAAGCATGCAAAGAGTATATTGGCAGCGGAAAGTAAAGCATGCAACTTGCAAGAATGTAAAGGGAAGGGTTTGGAGAATTCAAACGCAATTGGAGACACGGATGTTTTTCCCGTGGTTCGGATAGGTGGTGCTATCCTACATCCACGTTGATGGAGACTTCAACCGACAAAGGGTAACGGTCGTGTGAGTCCACGGAGGGCTCCACCCATGAAGGGTCCACGAAGTAGCAACCTTGTCTATCCCACCATGGCCATCGCCCACGAAGGACTTGCCTCACTAGCGGTAGATCTTCACGAAGTAGGCGATCTCCTTGCCCTTACAAACTCCTTGGTTCAACTCCACAATCTTGTCGGAGGCTCCCAAGTGACACCTAGCCAATCTAGGAGACACCACTCTCCAAGAAGTAACAAATGGTGTGTTGATGATGAACTCCTTGCTCTTGTGCTTCAAATGATAGTCTCCCCAACACTCAACTCTCTCTCATAGGATTTGGATTTTGTGGAAAGAAGATTTGAGTGGAAAGCAACTTGGGGAAGGCTAGAGATCAAGATTCATATGGTAGGAATGGAATATCTTGGTCTCAAAACATGAGTAGGTGGTTCTCTCTCAGAACATATGAGTTGGAATTGTGTATGTGTTCTGATGGCTCTCTCTACGAATGAAGAGGAGGTGGAGGGGTATATATAGCCTCCACACAAAATCCAACTGTTACACACAGTTTTCCAATCTCGGTGGGACCGAATCAACAAACTCGGTCGGACCGAAAAGGTAAACCTAGTGACCGTTAGAGATTTTCGATGGGACTGACATGCAACTCGGTAGGACCGATATGGTTAGGGTTTGGGCATAACGTAATCTCGGTGAGACCGATTACACAAACTCGGTGAGACCGAGTTTGGTAATAAGCTAACCAGAGAGTTGGTCAGGTAAACTCGGTGGGACTGATTTGCTCTTTCGGTGAGACCAAAAAGTTACAAAAAGGAAACATAGAGTTTACACTGCAATCTCGGTGGGACCGATTCGCTCTTTTGGTGAGACCGAAAAGTTACGAAAGGGAAATAGAGAGTTTGCAATCCCATCTCGGTGAGACCGAGATCCCTATCGGTAGAACCGAATTTCTAGGGTTTGGCAGTGGCTTATGACAAGTGAAACTCGATGGCGCCGCATAGAAAGAAATCGGTAGGACCGAGTTTGGCTTAGGGTTTAGGTCATATGTGGATATGGGAAAGTAGTTGAGGGTTTTGGAGCATATCACTAAGCACATGAAGCAAGAGGCTCATTAAGCAACACCTCATCCCTCCTTGATAGTATTGGCTTTTCCTAAAGACTCAATGTGATCTTGGATCACTAAAATATAAAATGAAGAGTCTTGAGCTTTTGAGCTTGAGCCAATCCTTTGTCCTTAGCATTTTGAGGGTTCCACTTTCACATCCATGCCATGCCAATCATTGAGCTTTCCTGAAATAGTCATCTTGGAATAGCATTAGCTCAATGAGCTATATGTTGTTATGAATTGCAAAAACCACCTAGGCATAGTTGCACTTTCAGAATGTTCAACTCACGTTTGATCGCCTCACAGACATCAAAAATGAGCTTCAAGATCTCGGCGCTACTGAGATCACCAAGCATGAAATCGTCAAGACGCTCCTGAGATCACTTGACAGCTCGTTTGACACCCTAGCCCTGATGATTCAAGAACGCCCTGACTTCAAGACACTCGATCCGTCTGACATACTTGAAAGGCTCAACACACATGAGTTTCAGCTTTCTGAGAAAAGAGATATCTATGGTCCCAACTATGGCCGAACTCGCGCCTTGAAGGCAAAAGTTGTTTCCTCATGTGAAGAAGAATCTGACTGCAGTTTTGATGATCCTGAAGATATTGGAAAGGAGCTTGCTATGCTTGTGAAGAAGTTCCCGAAGTTCACTAGGAAGAAAGGCTTCAGAAAGTCTTCATGATCCAGCTCAAGGAATGACGAAGCTTCTACTCATGACTACAAGAAGAGAACATGTCACAAGTGCAAGAAACCTGGTCACTACATCTCTGAGTGTCCGCAGTGGGACAATGAGAACAACAACAAGAAGAAGATCAAGGAATATGATTCTGATGACAAAAAGAAGAAGAAGAAATACTCAAAGTCTTCTTCCAAGTCTTCCTCAAAGTCTTCATCACACAAGAAGAGCTCATCTGGCAAGGCTCGTGCGTTTGTTGGCAAGGAAATGGATTCAGAGGAGGAGTCTGCTTCTGAGGAGGCGGAGGTGGAGTCTGAGGAGGAGTCCGACTCTGGCGTCGCAAGTTTGGCCACAACCTACGTTGCCAAGTCCATCTTCAACACTGAAGACAATGGCTTCATGTCACATCCCTAGTCTGGTATGACTTAGACTAGCTAGCCATTTGTGCATCATATTTAAATTTCATTTAAATTTGAAATGAGGATTGGTGGAACCCTCAGAATCATTTTTGAAAATGACCCAAATAAAAATTTCTCCAAAAGGGTCCAAGAAAATGCTCATGTTGCCCTCTGAAAATATTGGACAGAGATAAAAATCAAACCAATATTTTCAGGACCTCATAAGTATTTTATTTTGGACATTTGGAATTAATACAATAATTATTTGCTTGGATATATAAATGTTATATATATTTTATATGTCCAAAAATTGTGCCATTTGTTGAGGAGCTCTGGAATAATACCATTAGCCCCTACAAAAATTGGCATAATAAAATAAAATGGTTTGGTATTTTTATTAAACCAAACAAATGTCAGAAAATTAGAAAAGAAAACAGAAAAGGGGAGAGAGACTTACCTGGGCCACTTACCCGATCGGCCCAGTAGCTCGGCCCAGCTGACTGGCCGACGCCAGTCGTCCCCCTCCTCGCGCCAGAGGGACAGGGCACGTGGTCGCCGCACACCGCGCGCATGCGCGCCACGGCAGCTGCCTGCGTGCCTCCCCCTCGACGCCCTGGCCTCGCCAGAAGCGCCCAGCACAGCCCCGGATCTCTCCCTCGCTCTCTCGTTCCTCTCCCTCCCCTGCATCTCTCCCTCTCCCCGCGCCCGAAGCGCTGCCGTCGCCGCCGCACGCCGTGGCCATAGCCACCGCCTCCCCCTCGCCTCCCCGTCGTGCCCAGGAGCTCCGCCTCGTCGCCAGCTACCTCCTCGTCGAGCCACGCAAGACGGAGCACCCCGTGGAGCCGTCGCCGTCGCCAAATTCGCCTCCGGCCGCCGTGGATCCTCGCTGGCGATTCGGGAGCTACCGGGCATCCCCGACCTCGCCCTCGCGCTCGCTGGTTCCGCGGTGAGCCCCCGCACTGAACCCCCTCCTCCCCGTGTCCGTTTGCCCCGTCTAGCTAGCTCGCCACAGCGCCCGTAGCTCCTCGCCGCCGGCCATGGCGCCACGGTGGCACGAGCCCAAGCCGGTCACTTCCGCGCGTGTCCCCGTGTTCCTGGTGACGCCAGGAGGCCGTAGGAGCCCTCCGCCTCCACTGCCGTGCACCACAACGCCGCGGCCGCAAGTTGCCGAACTCCGGCCACCGCCCTGAGCTCTGCTCCGGCGAGCTCCGCCGCCCCCGCAGCCTTCCGCGTGTTCCACTGGATGCGCGTGAGCGCGGGCTTCGCGTGGGTGGTCTCCGCCGCCCGAATGGTCGCCGGAACGGCGATCCCGAGCCCCTCCGCCGCGCTCGGCCTCGCCGGCGGCTAAACGCCGGCGAGTTGACCGGGTTTGACCCCCCCAGGGTCGCTGACCAGTGGGCCCGACCCCCCCTAACCTTTTAATTAAACTAATTAACCCCTGTTAACCCCCCTGTCACTGACGTGTGGGTCCCACACGTCAGATTTGACCTGGACAGCCGCGTTGACCCGCTGATGTAGTGATGACGTCATGCTGACGCAATTATATATTTTCTGGAATTAAAATAATTCAGAAAATCCAGAAAATGATTTAAACTTCAAAAATTCATAACAATTCAACCGTAGCTCAGATTAAAATAATTTATATATGAAAAATTATCAGAAAAATGCAATCTTTCCATATTTACTAGTTTCATGCATGACAAACCAACTTATACATGATGAATATGAGAAAACACATTATGGCATATTAAGAGACTTAATTTAGTAATGCATTTGAACCTTTGGTTCAAATGGACTTTAAACCAAATGTTTACTAGATGCATTAGCTCAAACAGCATCACATCTACATGCCATGTTCATGCATCATATTGTTGCATATGATTGTGTATTGATTGCCGGCACCGTTCCTTCTCGATAGGTCCTGCTCCGGAGACGTTCTAGAGTACCTGTCTGTGAAGCAGTGCCTCCCTTGTTGATTTACCAGGCAAGCAAACCCCCTTGTTCATCTCGATAAAACCCTACTCTCTCGCTCCTGCTCTCAGTTATTGCATTAGGACAACAACGATTCATCTGCTACTTTGTGCTGCGGTAGTTGAACCCATTCCTCTGCATGACCTGTCATTACCACAGTAAATAGTTGAAACCCACTAGCATGTGTAGGAGTTGATTGAAGCCACTGATGTGTTCCTACCATGCTATGCCTGCTATTGCTTAGAGTTGTGTCAGGTCTGATTCATTGGGAATGAATTGGAGTGTTACGATTTGTTCTGATGCTGAGAGTGAAGTGTGTGAACACGATTTGGTAAAGGTAGCGGTGAGAGGCCATGTAGGAGTACATGGTGGGTTGTCTCACTGGAACCGTCCTTAAGCCCTGAGTTCTGTGTATGTTGTCCAATGACTCGATACTACCACACATTGGGCTCCGGGCGCTCCAAGCCCTCTCGACTTATTAACCAACTTGATCTCTGTCCAGGAGTCGCAACTAGTTTCTGGTGTTTGTAGGTAGTGCTATTTTTCTACCAAGTGGCACCCGGCAGGGTGGGCTTGGGACAGACTAGGCACACGTGGCCTGGTGTACCGAGTGGCACCCGGATGGTGGGCTCGGGAACCCTGTACACATCGTTTGGGGCCGTAAGCGACACCCCGGCCGGATCTCCTTGCGGATGGAACCCGAATAGGCGATAAACCTGGACTAGAGTCTTGTGCGGTTAGTCAGGTCGTGGCCGACACCCTCGCCAGGCTTCCGCTTGAAGGTTGCCGAGATACATGACGCGTACATGGCGGTAAGTGGCGAGAGCGTGTGTGAAGAAGTACACCCCTGCAGGGTTAACATGATCTATTCGAATAGCCGGGTCCGCGGTTATGGACTTCTTGGATGCTTACATGGTACATAGACAACTTGAAGTGGATATTCTAAAATGCTCAAGACAAGTGTGAGTGCTATGGATGGCCTTCTCGTAGGGAGACGGGGATGAATCCATAGTAGTGTATTGTATGGTGATTAGTGGACTCGTGTACGTTGTTTCACCTCCAGAGTTTCTGGTAGTCGTAGAACAGGATAGCCACAGAGTCAAAGCTGGCTTGCTGCAACTAAACCCCACGTTACCCTCTTGATACAAGTGCATGTATGATAGGATCTGATATAAGTCTTGCTGAGTACCTTTGTACTCATGTTGCTTTATTTATGTTTTTGCAGCGGAGACTTCGGTCTTACTAGTGTTCTCGTGGACTTCGACTAGTAGCTAGTACCTTAGCTACGATCTTGATCGGATGTTGTAGATAGTCAGGCTCTTCAGCCTTTTCCATTTGTAGATGTCTGTACCCAGACATGTAATGCTTCCGCTTGTTGCTTGTATGCTCTGTATGATGGGTTTTGTGACCCCTGTTTGCAATATATGCTATGACGGCTCTTCTGAGCCTTTATCTATATGAGTTGTTGAGTTATGCTGTGATGCCATGTTGTACAGCACATACTTGCATGTTATGCGTACGTGTAATGTGTATTGCTATGTGTGGGATCTGACTATCTAGTTGTTTATTCTTAGTAGCCTCTCTTACTGGGAAATGTCTCCTAGTGCTTCCACTGAGCCCTGGTAGCTTGCTACTGCTCCGGAACACTTAGGCAGGCCGGCATGTGTCCTTCTTCGATCCTGTGTCTGTCCCTTCGGGGAAATGTCACGCGATGAATACCGGAGTCCTGCTAGCCCGCTACAGCCCGGTTCACCGGAGTCCTGTTAGCCCAGTGCTACAGCCTGGATTCACTCGCTGATGACCGACACGTTCGATGCTGGGTCATGAATGCCTGTCCCTGTAAGTTAGTGCCACTTTGGGTTTACGACTAGCCATGTCAGCCCGGGCTCTTTATCATATGGATGCTAGCGACACCATCATATACGTGTGCCAAAATGCGCAAACGGTCCCGGGCAAAGGTAAGGCAACACCCGTGGGGATACCGTGCGTGAGGCCGCAAAGCGATATGAGGTGTTACATGCTAGATCGATGTGGCATCGAGTCGGGGTCCTGACAGCTTTGGTATCAGAGCCTGACTGCCTGTAGGATTACCAAGCCATACTGGTTGAAGTTGAGTCTAGAAATTCTTTAGTTATGTAAGGGAATTGATTGTGGGTTGGAACGTAAGGCTCTTTTTACTCCTTATACCTCATGACCTTCTGATCTGAGTCCTCCTATCTTCCTCCGGGGTTAAGGAAATAGGCTTCTTTTCCGTCTATCAGGATCACGTGTTACTACTCCGTAGTTCCATAAGACTGGTTGATCAGAGTCATACCCCAGTTTCGAGTACTTCCGGTGTAGTCTGTTTAGTACTATCCCAGAACCTTGAGTGGTGATGTTGAGTATGTTACCACCCCATTTTTAGTAGGATGTCTCATTCTGAGCATTTTACTGCCGTTATGCTGCCGGATTTTCCCTAGGAGTTCGAGTGATACTAATTCCTTGTCCTACATTCTACAGTCCATAGTTGTTGCTGATTCCGTCCTTGATTCGTTTCTCAGGATGTCATCAGCCAAGCGAAGTTCCGTTGCTCGTAACCAGAACCACGGAGATGGTAGGGATGAGGATCCTCCCGACCAGCCTTCGTTGACAGAGTTCATGCTAGAGATGGAGAGGAACAAGCGTGAGTCCAACCGCTTGTTGGCACGTATCGAGAAGAACACCGCACATCAATTTAAAGGATCTGTGACCATTCATGACTTCATCCGCTTGCACCCACCCACCTTTCATCATTCCATTGAGCCACTCGATGCAGATGACTGGCTCCGTAGCATCACCCATAAGCTGCGTTCCGCGAACGTAGCTGAAGATGACAAGGTCACTTATGCCACATATCACCTGGAAGGTCCTGCTAGTCTTTGGTGGCAGAACTATGAGGCTATGCTTCCAGCTGGCCAGATTCCTACCTGGAAGGATTTCACTGAGGCTTTTCGCGAGCATCACATTCCCCAAGTCCTCCTTGATCGCAAGAGAGAAGAGTTCTGCAGTTTCACCCAGAGTAAGATGGCTATTGATGCTTATAGCAGAGAGTTTGAGAACCTCGCCCGTTATGCCACAGAAGAAGTGTCCACGGATGCTAAGAAGCAGGCTAGGTTCCGGAAGGGTCTCAACCCCAAGTTGCGTCGTGATCTCCACCTGCATCATTGTGATACATTCCAAGCCCTTGTGAACAAGGCCATCAATGCAGAGACAGCTCAACTCACTTACGAGGAGTCTCGTAAGCACACCCGTGATTTGGGATCCTCCTCTGGCTCTAGTTCCCTGAAACGCCAGATTTGGGTTCCAAACTCCGCTCTTCCTTCCGGTTATACACCGAGGTCATCTCATGTGGTGCCTCCTCCAGCTCAGTCGTATGTTCCACCCAGGCCTACTGGTAGACCGCTTGTCAGTGCGGGTCCCCGTCCAACCTCAGGGACTTGCTTCACATGCGGGAAGCCAGGACACTATGCACGTGATTGCTCTCAGACTAGTTATGCTCCACCCCAGCCCGAGAAGACTGTTGGCTGTATTAAGCCATCACGCAAGATGATCAGTGTTAAGTCAGCCCCCACTGAACGTGGATGTGTGCATCACGTCTCAGCTAAAGACGCTCATGATGATCCAGATGTCGTTCTTGGTACACTCCTTGTCAATTGTCACCCAGCATCAGCTCTATTTGATACTGGGGCATCTCACTCCTTCATTTCTGAAGGCTATGCTCGTTTGCACGACATGTCATTTTGTGATATGCCCACTCCGCTTGAAATCCAAACCCCAGGGTCTAGATGGCAGACCACCAGAATCAGCCATGGTAATGAAATCCTTGTTGATAGACTTGTATTCCTTGCATCACTTGTAGCCCTCAAGTCCTCAGATATTAACATCATCTTGGGTATGGACTGGATGACAGCTCATCATGCCAAGATTGATTGCTACACAAGATCTGTTCAGCTTACACACCCATCTGGCAAGTTAGTCACCGTCTCTACTAGAGTTGCAAAGCGTCAGCTCTATTCTCTTAATGCCAGCCCTCTTCCAGACCTTGAAGATATCCCGGTAGTCCGTGACTTTCCGGATGTCTTTCCAGAGGAACTGCCAGGTGTTCCACCTGACAGAGATGTAGAGTTCGTCATAGATCTTATCCCAGGAACAGCTCCAATCTCCCGGAGACCTTACAAGATGGCACCCCTAGAATTAGCCGAGCTTAAGAAACAACTCGATGAGTCCTTACAAAAGGGTTTCATCCGTCCTAGTTCTTCTCCTTGGGCTTGCCCCGTCCTCTTTGTCAAGAAGAAAGACGGTACGGACCGGATGGTCGTTGATTATCGTCCCGTTAATTTGGTCACAATAAAGAACAAGTATCCGCTCCCCAGGATCAACGACCTGTATGATCAGCTCGCTGGATCCTCAGTCTTCTCCAAGATGGATTTAAGGTCAGGATACCACCAAATCAAAATCAGAAATGGGGACATTCCCAAGACAGCTTTTGTCACTCCTTATGGTCAGTACGAGTACACCGTCATGTCCTTTGGCCTAACCAACGCCCCAGCCACATTCTCCCGCTTGATGAACTCGATCTTCATGGAGTACTTAGATAAGTTCGTCGTGGTTTACCTCGATGATATTCTTATTTACTCGAAGAACGAGGAAGAGCATGCCGAACATCTTAGACTTGTTTTAGAAAAACTCAGAGAACACCGCCTTTATGCCAAGTTCTCCAAGTGTGAATTTTGGTTGCCAGAAGTGACCTACCTAGGCCACGTAATCTCTGGTAAGGGCATTGCTGTCAATCCCGAGAGAGTTCAAGCCGTTCTTGATTGGACTCCACCTGAGACCGTTAAACAAGTTAGGAGTTTCCTTGGTCTAGCCAGCTATTGTCGCCGCTTTGTTGAAAACTTCTCCAAAGTAGCCAAACCCCTCACGGAACTTCTCAAGAAAGATAAAAAGTTCGAGTGATCCCCGCAGTGTGAGTACAGTTTTCAGGAACTGAAAAGGCGCCTGACCTCTGCTCCCATACTTGTGCCACCGGATTTCACTAAAGACTTTATTATCTACTGCGACGCCTCACGACAGGGACTAGGTTGCATTCTTATGCAGGATCGTCATGTGATTGCCTATGCATCTCGACAGTTGCATCCACATGAGGAGAATTATCCTACACATGATCTAGAGCTTGCAGCCGTAGTCTATGCACTCAAGACCTGGCGACATTACCTCCTTGGTAAACGTTGCGAGATTTACACCGACCACCAGAGTCTCAAGTATATCTTCACCCAACCAGATCTGAACCTTAGGCAAAGACGTTGGTTGGAGTTAATCACAGATTATGATCTAGGGATTACCTACACCCCAGGCAAAGCCAATGTCATGGCTGATGCGCTAAGCCGTAAATCCTATTGCAACAATCTCATGTTGCAGCAAGGCCAACCACTTCTCCATGAGGAATTCTGTAAGCTTAATCTTCACATAGCTCCTCGCGGATTCCTTTCTACCCTGGTGGCGAAACCTGATCTTGAAGATCGGATTATCGCTGCTCAAAAGCAAGACACAGGAATTTCTCGGATCAAGAGAAACATTAAGAAGGGAGTTGGTGGATGTTTCTCTATGGATGATCGTGGTGTTGTTTTCTTTGAGAATCGCTTGGTGGTTCCCAAGAATCAACATCTGCGACAATTGATTCTTAAGGAGGCGCATGAATCCCCTCTCACGATTCATCCCGGTAGTACTAAGATGTATCAGGACCTACGCCAGAGGTTCTGGTGGACTAGGATGAAGAGAGAAATCGCTGAGTTCATTGCTAAATGTGACGTTTGTCGTCGCGTTAAAGCAGAGCATCAAAGACCTGCTGGCACCCTTCAGCCTTTAGCTATTCCTGAATGGAAATGGGATAAAGTTGGTATGGACTTCATTACCGGCTTTCCCAGGACCAAAAGAGGGAATAACGCTATCTTCGTAGTCGTTGATCGTCTTTCCAAAGTGGCTCACTTCCTCCCTGTTCGAGAAAATATCACTGCTAGTCAGCTTGCTGACTTATATATTTCTCGAATAGTGTCACTTCATGGTGTTCCACTAGAGATCAATTCAGACCGTGGCAGTCTTTTCACTTCTCATTTCTGGGAGAGTTTCCAAACTGCCATGGGAACCCATCTTTCCTTCAGTACCGCTTTCCACCCTCAGTCGAGTGGTCAGGTGGAACGGGTCAATCAAATTCTCGAAGACATGCTCAGAGCTTGCGTTATCTCATTCGGTATGGATTGGGAGAAATGTCTTCCTTTCGCCGAGTTTGCTTATAACAATAGCTACCAATCCAGCCTCAAGAAAGCTCCTTTTGAGGTTCTCTATGGACGAAGATGTCGAACACCTTTGAACTGGTCAGAAACCGGTGAAAGACAATTCTTTGGACCGGACATGATCCAGGAGGCAGAAGAGCAAGTTCGCATCATTCGTGAGAATTTGAAAACAGCCCAATCTCGTCAAAAGAGTCAGTATGATCGTCATCATAAGGATATGACTTATGAAATTGGCGACCAAGCTTACCTTCGGGTTACTCCTTTGAAGGGTACCCAGCGTTTCGGTATCAAGGGCAAATTGGCTCCTCGTTACATTGGTCCTTTTCGCATTCTCGCTAAACGAGGAGAGGTTGCCTACCAGTTGGAACTACCCCCACATCTTTCTCGAGTTCATGATGTCTTCCACGTCTCTCAACTCAGGCGTTGCTTCTCGGATCCCATCCGCGGAGTGGACCACGAAACGCTTGATCTCCAAGATAACCTCACATACCGAGAGTACCCGGTTCGCATTCTTGATCAAGCAGAGCGTGTCACTCGACGTCAGAACATCAAGTTTCTCAAAGTTCAGTGGTCTCATCATTCCGAGAGAGAAGCTACTTGGGAGCGAGAAGATCGTCTTCGACTGGAGTACCCCACTTTCTTTCCGTCGACCCCTGAATCTCGAGACGAGATTCTTTCAAGTGGGGGCGAGTTGTCACATCCCTAGTCTGGTATGACTTAGACTAGCTAGCCATTTGTGCATCATATTTAAATTTCATTTAAATTTGAAATGAGGATTGGTGGAACCCTCAGAATCATTTTTGAAAATGACCCAAATAAAAATTTCTCCAAAAGGGTCCAAGAAAATGCTCATGTTGCCCTCTGAAAATATTGGACAGAGATAAAAATCAAACCAATATTTTCAGGACCTCATAAGTATTTTATTTTGGACATTTGGAATTAATACAATAATTATTTGCTTGGATATATAAATGTTATATATATTTTATATGTCCAAAAATTGTGCCATTTGTTGAGGAGCTCTGGAATAATACCATTAGCCCCTACAAAAATTGGCATAATAAAATAAAATGGTTTGGTATTTTTATTAAACCAAACAAATGTCAGAAAATTAGAAAAGAAAACAGAAAAGGGGAGAGAGACTTACCTGGGCCACTTACCCGATCGGCCCAGTAGCTCGGCCCAGCTGACTGGCCGATGCCAGTCGTCCCCCTCCTCGCGCCAGAGGGACAGGGCGCGTGGTCGCTGCACACCGCGCGCATGCGCGCCACGGCAGCTGCCTGCGTGCCTCCCCCTCGACGCCCTGGCCTCGCCAGAAGCGCCCAGCACCGCCCCGGATCTCTCCCTCGCTCTCTCGTTCCTCTCCCTCCCCTGCATCTCTCCCTCTCCCCGCGCCCGAAGCGCTGCCGTCGCCGCCGCACGCCGTGGCCATAGCCACCGCCTCCCCCTCGCCTCCCCGTCGTGCCCAGGAGCTCCGCCT
Source organism: Triticum aestivum (assembly GCF_018294505.1). NCBI lineage: Eukaryota > Viridiplantae > Streptophyta > Magnoliopsida > Poales > Poaceae > Triticum > Triticum aestivum. The sequence continues at coordinate 499,618,550 of NC_057794.1, read as the reverse complement.
CATCGCCAGCTACCTCCTCGTCGAGCCACGCAAGACGGAGCACCCCGTGGAGCCGTCGCCGTCGCCAAATTCGCCTCCGGCCGCCGTGGATCCTCGCCGGCGATTCGGGAGCTACCGGGCATCCCCAACCTCGCCCTCGCGCTCGCTGGTTCCGCGGTGAGCCCCCGCACCGAACCCCCTCCTCCCCGTGTCCGTTTGCCCTGTCTAGCTAGCTCGCCACAGCGCCCGTAGCTCCTCGCCGCCGGCCATGGCGCCACGGTGGCACGAGCCCAAGCCGGTCACTTCCGCGCGCGTCCCCGTGTTCCTGGTGACGCCAGGAGGCTGTAGGAGCCCTCCGCCTCCACTGCCGTGCACCACAACGCCGCGGCCGCAAGTTGCCGAACTCCGGCCGCCGCCCTGAGCTCTGCTCCGGCGAGCTCCGCCGCCCCCGCAGCCTTCCGCGTGTTCCACTGGATGCGCGTGAGCGCGGGCTTCGCGTGGGTGGTCTCCGCCGCCCGAATGGTCGCCGGAACGGCGATCCCGAGCCCCTCCGCCGTGCTCGGCCTCGCCGACGGCTAAACGCCGGCGAGTTGACCGGGTTTGACCCCCCCAGGGTCGCTGACCAGTGGGCCCGACCCCCCCTAACCTTTTAATTAAACTAATTAACCCCTGTTAACCCCCCTGTCACTGACGTGTGGGTCCCACATGTCAGATTTGACCTGGACAGCCGCGTTGACCCGCTGATGTAGTGATGACGTCATGCTGACGCAATTATATATTTTCTGGAATTAAAATAATTCAGAAAATCCAGAAAATGATTTAAACTTCAAAAATTAATAACAATTCAACCGTAGCTCAGATTAAAATAATTTATATATGAAAAATTATCAGAAAAATGCAATCTTTCCATCTGTACTAGTTTCATGCATGACAAACCAACTTATACATGCTGAATATGAGAAAACACATTATGGCATATTAAGAGACTTAATTTAGTAATGCATTTGAACCTTTGGTTCAAATGGACTTTAAACCAAATGTTTACTAGATGCATTAGCTCAAACAGCATCACATCTACATGCCATGTTCATGCATCATATTGTTGCATATGATTGTGTATTGATTGGCGGCACCGTTCCTTCTCGATAGGTCCTGCTCCGGAGACGTTCCAGAGTACCTGTCTGTGAAGCAGTGCCTCCCTTGTTGATTTACCAGGCAAGCAAACCCCCTTGTTCATCTCGATAAAACCCTACTCTCTCGCTCCTGCTCTCAGTTATTGCATTAGGACAACAACGATTCATCTGCTACTTTGTGATGCGGTAGTTGAACCCATTCCTCTGCATGACCTGTCATTACCACAGTAAATAGTTGAAACCCACTAGCATGTGTAGGAGTTGATTGAAGCCACTGATGTGTTCCTACCATGCTATGCCTGCTATTGCTTAGAGTTGTGTCAGGTCTGATTCATTGGGAATGAATTGGAGTGTTACGATTTGTTCTGATGCTGAGAGTGAAGTGTGTGAACACGATTTGGTAAAGGTAGCGGTGAGAGGCCATGTAGGAGTACATGGTGGGTTGTCTCACTGGAACCGTCCTTAAGCCCTGAGTTCTGTGTATGTTGTCCAATGACTCGATACTACCACACATTGGGCTCCGGGCGCTCCAAGCCCTCTCGACTTATTAACCAACTTGATCTCTGTCCAGGAGTCGCAACTAGTTTCTGGTGTTTGTAGGTAGTGCTATTTTTCTACCAAGTGGCACCCGGCAGGGTGGGCTTGGGACAGACTAGGCACACGTGGCCTGGTGTACCGAGTGGCACCCGGATGGTGGGCTCGGGAACCCTGTACACATCGTTTGGGGCCGTAAGCGACACCCCGGCCGGATCTCCTTGCGGATGGAACCCGAATAGGCGATAAACCTGGACTAGAGTCTTGTGCGGTTAGTCAGGTCGTGGCCGACACCCTCGCCAGGCTTCCGCTTGAAGGTTGCCGAGATACATGACGCGTACATGGCGGTAAGTGGCGAGAGCGTGTGTGAAGAAGTACACCCCTGCAGGGTTAACATGATCTATTCGAATAGCCGGGTCCGCGGTTATGGACTTCTTGGATGCTTACATGGTACATAGACAACTTGAAGTGGATATTCTAAAATGCTCAAGACAAGTGTGAGTGCTATGGATGGCCTTCTCATAGGGAGACGGGGATGAATCCATAGTAGTGTATTGTATGGTGATTAGTGGACTCGTGTACGTTGTTTCACCTCCAGAGTTTCTGGTAGTCGTAGAACAGGATAGCCACAGAGTCAAAGCTGGCTTGCTGCAACTAAACCCCACGTTACCCTCTTGATACAAGTGCATGTATGATAGGATCTGATATAAGTCTTGCTGAGTACCTTTGTACTCATGTTGCTTTATTTATGTTTTTGCAGCGGAGACTTCGGTCTTACTAGTGTTCTCGTGGACTTCGACTAGTAGCTAGTACCTCAGCTACGATCTTGATCGGATGTTGTAGATAGTCAGGCTCTTCAGCCTTTTTCATTTGTAGATGTCTGTACCTAGACATGTAATGCTTCCGCTTGTTGCTTGTATGCTCTGTATGATGGGTTTTGTGACCCCTGTTTGCAATATATGCTATGACGGCTCTTCTGAGCCTTTATCTATATGAGTTGTTGAGTTATGCTGTGATGCCATGTTGTACAGCACATACTTGCATGTTATGCGTACGTGTAATGTGTATTGCTATGTGTGGGATCTGACTATCTAGTTGTTTATTCTTAGTAGCCTCTCTTACCGGGAAATGTCTCCTAGTGCTTCCACTGAGCCCTGGTAGCTTGCTACTGCTCCGGAACACTTAGGCAGGCCGGCATGTGTCCTTCTTCGATCCTGTGTCTGTCCCTTCAGGGAAATGTCACGCGATGAATACCGGAGTCCTGCTAGCCCGCTACAGCCCGGTTCACCGGAGTCCTGTTAGCCCAGTGCTACAGCCTGGATTCACTCGCTGATGACCGACACGTTCGATGCTGGGTCATGAATGCCTGTCCCTGTAAGTTAGTGCCACTTTGGGTTTACGACTAGCCATGTCAGCCCGGGCTCTTTATCATATGGATGCTAGCGACACCATCATATACATGTGCCAAAATGCGCAAACGGTCCCGGGCAAAGGTAAGGCAACACCCGTGGGGATACCGTGCGTGAGGCCGCAAAGCGATATGAGGTGTTACATGCTAGATCGATGTGGCATCGAGTCGGGGTCCTGACACTTCATCACCTACGCTGATGACAAGGACGACTTCGCTCCCACCTATTGCTTCATGGCACGTGGTGCCAAGGTAAACTCACGCAATGCTCACTATTAAACATGCAGTGAAGATGACTCTGATTGTGATTCCAAACCCAGCTACAAAACACTTGCTAAAATTGCAACTGAACAACAAAAAGCTATGGAACATATTCAAAAACTGTTAGACAAAAGCGATGACCTGTTGGATGCAGAAATGACTCAATCTCCGTCCTTAATTTAAGACATAAAAAATCTTCATGTTAAGTATGAGGAACTTGAAAGTCGTCATGAAACGCTCTCAACAACTCATGAAAAGCTTTCCTATGATTATCTTCAAAGGAAGCAGGAACTTGAGAAATTGAGAGCAATTCATGAAGATCTTCAAAAGGAAAACGAGTCACTTCGCGCTCAACAGATCAGTCCCGCTCAGGAAGGATTTGAACCACCATGTATAAAATGCCTTGAGCGTGATAACACTACTTCTGTTGCTGAATGTTCTACTGCTGCTACTGTTGCAATATCTTCAACTGTTGATGTGGTAACTAACCCCTCTATTGAGGATGCCACTGCTATTGCTGATGAAAATGCTAGGTTGAAGACATTGCTTGAAACAGGGATGTACAAAAGTCTCAAAGGGCATCATACACTATGTGATGTCCTCAAAAGGCAGATTCTGAACCGAAACCCTAGGAAAGAGGGTGTTGGGTTCAAAAGGAAAATGAATGTTGATGGCTCTTACTGGAAGCCTGAGAAGTACCCCAAAACCACATGGGTTGCTACAAAGGAACCTTTAGTGGATCCATCCACTCTATCTGGCTTCACTTGTGCTAACCCTATTACCATTGATGAATCATTTGATGCAAACTATAAACTGTTTAAAAATCAGAATGGTGAAGTGTTTGCCAGGTATATTGGTACTAACTGCAGGAATGGGCCACCTATGAAGAAAGTCCGGGTGCCCAAAAGGTGTCTGGATAATCTTCCTGTGAATGTCGTCATGACACCACAAGGGAAGAAGACAAACCCCATACCACATGCTTCATATGGTCCAAAGGCTTCATACAGACAGAGGACTCACCAAAGTCGCACTAACACAAATGTTTTGCAGGGAAACCATACTCAGGCCTATGAATATGAGCGTGTTTCGTCAAACCGCCATGTTCATAAGACCAAGAACTACTCCTCTTATTCTCATGAGTATTATTCACCTCCTGCAATATTGTTTGCTAGGGCTCCAAAGCCAAAGTTCTCAGATGCTGCACTTAGACTCATTGCTTCGAAGCCACCCCTGAAGATGTGGGTGGTTAAGAAAACTTAACTCTCTTTTGCAGGGAAAGGTCTTGAGCCTGAAATCAAAGGCGTCTAAAGCTATTGCTGGGGACCTAAAACATCTTGTGGGGCGCAAGATAAAATGCCCAAATGATCTTATTATGTATTTCATTCCTGAGTCGCTTAACATGCATCCTATCAGTTCTAACCTCGATCTGAGCTTTCATAATTCACTTGCTCGTCAAATGCTTATGCTTCACAATACTCTTCGTAAAGCCTATCCCCCTAACTGTTCTGTAGGGTATGACACCAGCTGCTTCAGAATGGATTATTGATAGTGGATGCACTAATCATATGACTGGTGATCAAAGTCTTCTCATGGACTCAACCTTACGTCCATCTGAGAAGAGTCACATCACATTTGCTGACACTGGTAAAAGCAAGGTATTGGGTCTAGGTAGAGTTGCAATCTCAAAGGATCAACACATGGATAAAGTGATGCTTGTTGAATCCCTTGGTTTCAACTTAATGTCTGTCTCAATGCTTTGCGATTTGAACATGATTGTGATATTTGGAAAATATCGCTGCCTTGTTCTAATGGAATCTGATAAGTCTCTAGTCTTTGAAGGGTATCGCAAAGATGATTTGTACATGGTAGATTTCTCAGCAGGACCACAACTTGCCGTATGTCTTCTTGCAAAAGCTTCAGAGTGCTGGCTCTGGCATCGGAGGCTAGGGCATGCTAGCATGAGGAACTTGCATACTCTCGCAAAGAAGAAGCACGTCATAGGCATCGAGGGCGTCAAGTTCAAGAAGGATCACTTATGCGGTACCTGCGAAGCTGGAAAGATGATGAGGGCCAAGCATCCCTGGAAAACAATCATGACAACAACTCAATCCTTCGAACTGCTACACATGGACCTTTTCGGCCCTACTCACTACTCCACTCTAACTACTACTGCTTGTCTCTATGGCTTCGTCATTGTTGATGATTATTCAAGATATACATGGGTACACATAATCCTCTACAAAACTGAAGTGCGGGATGTCTTTAGACGCTTCACCAATCGAGCCATGAACAACTATGGCGTCAAGATCAAGCATATCAGAAGTGACAATGGCACAGAATTCAAGAACACCGTGTAACGCCCCGAGACCGATGTGCCAGGTGTCCTCTAGTTATTCGCTGCTGTTGCCTTGTCATTGCTTGCATGTCATGCATTGCATATCATGTCATCATGTGCATTTCATTTGCATACATGTTCGTCTCATGCATCCGAGCATTTTCCCCATTGTCCGTTTTGCAATCTGGCGCTCCTATGTAAGCCGGTGTCCCTTTCTACCTCTTTTCGTGTGTGGGGGTTAAACGTTTTCGGATTGGACCGAGACTTAACAGGCAGCCTTGGTTTACTACCGGTAGACCACCTGTCAAGTTTCGTGCCATTTGGACTTCGTTTGATACTCCAACGGTTAACCGAGGGACCGAAAAGGCCTCGTGTGTGTTGCAGCACAACACCCCTCCAAAGTGGCCCAAAACCCACCTAAACCTCCTCCATCATCTCGGTCGTTCGATCATGACCGCGTGGCCGAAAACCGCACCTCATCTGGACATTCCTAGCTCCCTCTACGCCTATATAAAGACCCCTCCATTTCATTCCCGGGTCTTCTTCCCCCTAACCCTAAAAATTTCCCTCGCGCCGCGCCGGACATGTCCGAACCCGGCCGGACGAACCCGCCGCCACTGTCCGCGCCAATGGCCTCCCGCCACCTGTCCCGCCGCTTCCTTCTCCGCCGCCGGCCCGGGCGGCCCGAACCGG
>NC_057794.1:499602758-499611715 GCF_018294505.1 Triticum aestivum | reverse complement strand
TCTCCCACGTCTCCGGCGGTTCCTCCGGTGAAGTTTTCGGTGAACATCGAAATGCGTGCGATCTGGATCTAGATCTGAAACCCACTCGGTTGACTTTTGCCTCTCTAACCCTAATTTTTATGCCATCTTCATCATGTCATAACTCTGCATCTGTAGCTCCAATTCACACGTGTAGCATATCAAAATGTTCGTCTCGACGAGTACATCATTTCATTTCATTGCATCATTTTCATTTGAGCTCATCTTGATGCCCGAAATGCTGTTGGAAGAGGGCTATGTGATGAATTTGTCAGATCTGTTTCAGCAAATGGCATTTTGTCATTTTTGCCATGATTAATGTGTGCATGCTATGATCCTGAGCTCTACATGTGTTTTGTTATATGCCATGCCATCTTTACAGGGGTGTATGCCATGTATTTTTGTGATCTTTGTGGTGACTAGCACAAGCATGCAAAGTAGCTTACTCAATGATGCTGATTTCAGGGACTTAGAATTTCACAAAGTCCTTGTCCTGTTATTGTTTTATGCCATATGTTCATGTTATTTCCTATTGATCCATGCCTCTTTTGAGGATGATCAGTAAGGATGTTTTGTTAATATTGTTGTGCTCTATCCATCCATGTCTTTGTTTGCAATTATGGAGCACTCTAGCTTGAGTCAATCGAGCTCTGCTTTTGCTATAAAATGATCCTGGCAGATTGTTGACATGTTTAGCGATTTTGCCGAGGATGTTGCTATTGATCCGTGCATGCTATGATGTTGTTCTTGCCATTTCTAGCTTCTATGTCATGTCTTCTTGATGGGTGTATGCTTAGTTTGTCATGCCATGCTCTGTAGTGAGTGCATCGAGCTCGTAAACATGCCTACTCATTAATCTGTTTTGCATGCTCCAGTTTTTCACTAAGTCTGAATCTGTTTATATTTTTGCCATGTTCACATGCTTGCAATTGTATTTTCTGATCCCTTTTGGCTCAAGGTCACTAAGGGACTTTTGTTAAGTGCTTAGAGTAGATTCATGACATGCCTTGATTTTCCATGTTAAGTTCCTGTAGCATGTAGTTTTCATGCTCTAAAGATTGCTTCCTGCTGATAAATTCCAGACTTGTGTTAATTTCACTAAGTCTGAAACCTGTTATCATTTGCTCTTTTGCCATGCTTGTTTGAACATGTTAATGAGTGAATTAGCCGTAGCTCAGTGTTCATCTTTTGTCAAGCATCATGAGTGGATCCCTGCCATGTATTTTGTTGCCATGTTTAAGTGCTGTAGCATATTTATCTTGATGCATTTAGATGGTCACTTGCTGATTATCGCAGACCGGTGCCATATTTGTTTTGCTTGCCATTTCCAAACCGTGCATCCGATTCCGGCGATCTTTATATCGAATTCAACTGAAATCACCTCACCTTTCCAGTGGCACCCTTGGTTCCAAGTTGAGGCCAGTTTCAATTATTCCTTTCCAAATCATGCATATGCATCACATACCGCATCCCGCATATCATACCATGTTCATGTGTTGGTTGTTTACTATGTTGTGTGCTTCTTTCTGGTGTTGCTTCTTCGGGTTGGTTCCGATAACGTCGCGTTTGTGAGGACCCATTCGACTACGTCCGTTTGTCTTCTTTATGGACTCGTTCTTCTTCCTTGCGGGCTTTCAAGCAAGATGACCATACCCTCGAAATCACTTCTATCTTTGCTTGCTAGATTGCTCGCTCTTTTGCTATGCCTATGCTACGATACCTACCACTTGCTTATCATGCCTCCCATATTGTTAAACCAAGCCTCTAACCCACCTTGTCCTAGCAAACCATTGTTTGGCTATGTTACCGCTTTGCTTAGCCCCTCTTATAGCGTTGCTAGTTGCAGGTGAAGATTGGAGTTTGTTCCTTGTTGGAACATGGATATTTTGTTGGGATATCACAATATCTCTTATTTAATTAATGCATCTATATACTTGGTAAAGGGTGGAAGGCTCAGCCTTATGCCTAGTGTTTTGTTCCACTCTTGCTGCCCTAGTTTCCGTCATATCGGTGTTATGTTCCCGGATTTTGCGTTCCTTATGCTGTTGGGTTATAATGGGAACCCCTTGATAGTTCGCTTTGAATAAAACTCCTCCAGCAAGGCCCAACATTGGTTCTACCATTTGCCACCTAGCCTTTTCTCTCCCTTGGGTCGGCCGTCTCAAGGGTCATCTTTATTTAAACCCCCGGGCCAGTGCTCCTCTGAGTGTTGGTCCAACCTGTCAGCTGCCGGTGGCCACCAGGGGCAACTCTGGGCTGGCCTACCGGAACCTTGGACAATCTGGTGTGCCCTGAGAACGAGATATGTGCAGCTCCTATCGGGATTTGCCGGCACATTCGGGTGGCTTTGCTGGTTTAGTTTTAGCATTGTCGAAATGTCCTGTAACCGGGATTCCGAGTCTGATCGGGTCTTCCCGCTAGAAGGAATATCCTTCGTTGACCGTGAGAGCTTGTGATGGGCTAAGTTGGGACACCCCTGCAGGGATTTGGACTTTCGAAAGTTGTGCCCGTGGTTATGGGCAGATGGGAATTTGTTAATGTCCGGTTGTAGAAAACCTGAAGTTGATCTTAATTAAAATACATCAACCGCGTGTGTAACCGTGATGGTCTCTTCTCGGCGGAGTCCGGGAAGTGAACACGGTGTTGGAGTAATGCTTGACGTAGGTTGTTCTAGGATCACTTCTTGATCATAGTTGTTCGACCGTGCTTTTGCCTTCTCTTCTCGCTCTCATTTGCGTATGTTAGCCACCATATATGCTAGTCGCTTGCCGCAGCTCCACCTCATACCTTTTACCCTACCTATAAGCTTAAATAGTCTTGATCGCGAGGGTGTGAGATTGCTGAGTCCCCGTGACTCACAGTTTACTTCCAAAACCAGCTTGCAGGTGCCGTTGAACCGTGCAGATGACGCAATCAAGCTCAAGGAGGAGCTCGTTGAAGATCTTGTCCTTTGTGTCGTTTCGTTCTAGTTGATCAGTAGTGGAGCCCAGTTGGGGTCGATCGGGGATCTATGTAGCATTTGGGGTAGTCTTCCTATTTTGGGTTCCGTAGTCGGACCTTGAGTGTATCTGGATGATGTAATGCTTTATTCATGTAATTGTGTGAAGTGGCGATTGTAAGCCATCTATGTTTCTCTTTCCCTTATGTATTACATGGGTTGTGTGAAGATTACCTCACTTGCGACATTGCTTTCAATGCGGTTATGCCTCTAAGTCATGCTTCGACGCGTGGGAGATATAGCCGCATCGAGGGCGTGACACACCGGCCTCGACACTTATCTTGACACCTTGGGTATCACTCATGAGTTCTCAGCTCCATACACACCGCAACAGAATGGCATCGTGGAACTCAAGAACAGAACACTCATTGAGATGGCAAGGACGATGTTTGATGAATACAAGACTCCAAGAAAGTTCTGGCCCGAAGCCATTGATACTGCATGCCATGTCATCAACCGTGTTTATCTTCACAAGCTTCTGAAGAAGACATCCTATGAACTCCTTACTGGTAAGAAGCCAAACATTAGTTACTTCAGAGTATTTGGTGCTAGGTGCTGGATCAAGGATCCACATCACACTTCAAAATTTGCACTGAAAGCACATGAAGGTTTTATGCTTGGTTACGAAAAGGATTCGCACTCCTACATAGTCTTCAACCTCTTTCACTATAAAGTGGTTGAAACTGTGGATGTGCGGTTCGATGATACTAACCGCTCGCAAAGAGAGCACCTGCCAAATGTGCTAGATGAAATTCCACCTAGTGAATCCATCAAGCTTATGGGAACTGGAGAAATCATACCGTCTGAAACTCGGGCTGAAGAGGAACTTATCATTTCTGCACCTAATCAACCTGAAGACAATGCTCAACCTAAAGACAATCCTCCTAATGATGACAATGCTCAGCAAGGGCAAAATCTTCGTCCAGTTCATCCTCATGTTGCAAATGAAGTACAGATTGAGAGGATAATTGATAGCATCAATGCACCTGGTCCACTCACTCGTTCAAGAGCAACACAACTAGCAAATTTCTGTGGGCACTTTACATTTGTCTCAATATCTGAACCCAAGAAAGTTGCTAAAGCATTCATGGAACCTGAGTGGATTCAAGCTATGCAAGAAGAGCTTCAACAGTTCGAGTTGAACAATGTGTGGGAATTGGTCAAGCGTCCTGATCCTCGTAAACACAATATCATAGGCACTAAATGGATATATCGCAATAAGCAAGATGAGCATGGTCAAGTTGTCAGAAACAAGGCTCGTCTTGTTGCTCAAGGATACACTCAAGTTGAAGGAATTGACTTCGATGAAACATTTTCTCCCGTGGCTAGGCTTGAAGCCATTCGCATACTGCTAGCCTACGCAAATCATCATAACATCCTTCTGTATCAAATGGATGTAAAGAGTGCCTTTCTCAATGGAAAGATTGAAGAACAAGTGTATGTTGCACAACCACCTGGCTTTGAAGATCCAAAACATCCTGACATGGTTTACAAGCTCAACAGGGCACTGTATGGCCTCAAACAAGCCCCTCGTGCTTGGTACGACACACTCAAAGACTTCCTCAAGATCAAAGGCTTCAAACCTGGCTCCCTGGATCCCACACTCTTCACGAAGATGGTGAACTGTTTGTGTGCCAAATATATGTGGATGACATTATCTTTGGGTGCACAAATCAAAAATACAATGATGAGTTTGGACACATGATGCAAGAGCAATATCAAATGTCCATGATGGGTGAGCTGAAGTTCTTCCTTGGTCTTCAAATATGTCAGCAAAGCAATGACATCTTCATATCTCAAGAGAAATACCTCAAAGACTGCCTGAAGAAGTTTGGAATGCAAGACCGCAAAGGTTACACGACGCCAATGCCAACCAAGAGTCATCTGGGTCCTGACGCCAATGGTAAAGAGTTTGATCAAAAGGTATACCGTTCCATGATTGGTTCTTTACTTTATTTATGTGCATCTAGGCCAGATATCATGCTTAGTGTTTGCATGCATGCCCGATTCCTAGCGGCACCAAAGGAATCGCATCACTTAGCTGTGAAGCGAATTCTTCGATATTTGGCTTACACCCCAACACTAGGATTATGGTATCCAAAGGGCTCAGAGTTTGATCTAGTTGGATTCTCGGATGCTGATTATGCTGGTGACAAGGTGGATCGCAAGTCTACATCAGGCACATGTCACTTTCTGGGACGATCACTTGTTTGTTGGTCTTCAAAGAAGCAGAACTGTGTATCTCTCTCCACTACTGAATCTGAATACTTTGCTGCTGGATCTTGTTGCGCTCAGCTTCTATGGATGAAGCAAACACTCAAGGACTATGGCATCCATCTGAAGCAAGTACCACTCTACTGCGACAATGAAAGCGCCATCAAGATTGCCAACAACCCAGTTCAGCACTCGAAGACAAAGCACATTCAGATCCGTCATCACTTTCTCAGAGATCATGTCATGAAGGAAGATATTGATATCATTCACGTCAACACTGAAGAGAAACTGTGAGATATCTTCAAAAAGCCCTTGGATGAGAAAAGGTTTTGCAAGTTGCGGTGTGAGCTAAATATCTTGGAATCCTCAAATGTCCTGTGATCAGGCACACATCCTAACACTTATGCATGTTGATGACTTAGATGTGCAACACACGAAGTAACGTATATCTTTAATTAATGAAGACTTACACTCTAAGTGTGAATACATTAACGCAGAATTTGACTTCAGAGCGCCACGATAATTGTGCGCCGTGTCTGGGTCTAATACTTCCTATACGGTGGGTAACGCCACCACCAAACTTTTGTTTGGAGTGTTTTCTGTTGGCGTTACATTTGCAAAATCTTCGCGTTTGGTTTGTCTTCAATATGAACATGTCTTCATGTTTATCTTCACTATATTGATTTGGTCTTATTTGGATATATTCATATGTTAGCGTTCTGTCCTCTACAGCATTCACTTATAGCTATGTCTTCTCATTTGAATCATTTGAACTAAGTGAATGTGATCGGACCCTAACCTCTCTATGCTTCTGTCTCAAATCTATCTATCCAAATCATATGCATTCTATTGAAACTGTCGTATGTCTTCTCTGCGTCCTTGTCAGCAGAAGACACAGACACAAACATTAAATCTAATTTAAATGCTCAATCCTTTTTGCCTGAAACCCGGAGAAGCGGGAATAACCACCCGACAATCGAGGCGTGCGTGGGAACATGGAACAACCTCCAATGTGTTGCATGTTCGCCACGTGTTCTTCAGATGTGAACCGCCAGGGGCACCTGCGTAATAATATTGTGCCGTCCCTGTCCTTATAAATACACGCCACACCCCAGTCATTATCTCTTCTTCCACTTCTCCTTCTCGCACAAACCCTAGCGCCACCGCTAGCTCTCGACAACGCCGGCGACGAAGCGCTTAGCTGCCGCGACCTCACCGACACCGTCCTCACGTCGGCCGCGGACATCGTCTTCTCCGCCGTCACCGTAGGTGTCCTCCGTCGCCAAGTTAGGGCACGGAAGATCGAACTGCTCGGCCTCATCTTCTACTCCATCTAGCAGTTCCTCATGTGGTAAATAAAACCTCTTTTTACAGTCTCTTTTGATCCGATAGATTCATCCTTTTCAACCACAAGTGGTTTCTGTCCCTACAAATTTGGATCTATCTTGTTCTGCATCTCATAACATGCCTAGTATATTCACTTATGCTTCACAAAGTAGTTAGATTCCTCACTTGTACTTATTCTTGGATTCGTACAAATCTGGAACCAACTCTCAACATATGAGTGAATGTCTTCGCACTATGAGGTCAATGTCTTCTAAACTTATTTATCTTCAAAATCTTTTGAGAATGCATATGACCTCTTCCCCTTCCCTCGCATCTCTAATGCTGTCACAAGTACATGTCTATGGGAGAATCCCTTGGTTCTCATAGTTTGCATTCATTTGCAGAGTTCTTACAGCATCACATCAATTCTCCAGAAGCTAGTTCCTGTCTGACCAGCAGACGGAAGCCTTTGACAGTTTTGAAGTCATTCAGTCTGAACTACATGGCTGCAGATAAGTCAGCAAGGAAGGGAGGAAGGAAGCCCGTGGGGATACATCAAAGGATTTACCTGAAGATCTCTATGAACTATACAAGACTGATCCCGAAGAGGATTACAATCAGCGCAAAACACGAATCCAATGGATTCGAAGATATTGGGCAGAGCAATGGTTCAAATACAAGTTCATGACCAAGGAGTATGCTGAGAAGAATGCCCTCAAATGTCCTTGGGATGATATTCTCTTTCGAAATCTTCAACCCAAGAACAGAACTGAAGCTATTGCTTAGGGTTTCTACCCGTGTATGGTTCATGGACCACAGCCTGCAAATGCCGATCCATCATCACCGCTATGGTGTCGCGAAGACAATCTATTCAAGCGCAACCTTTAGTTTGCCAAAGCATCTGCCAAAGAGAACAAGAAATCGCTTGGATTAGACTTCAACCCCGGTCCATCTGCTCCTCGTGCCGACGGCACACGCGACGCTGAACCTAATATTGTTGGGCCCTTCTACAACCGTGAAGGTCTCATCACTCACATTATGATTCAAGGGGCAGCCGTGGATCACTCTGCAAATGACGCTGATTCTCACGAAGCGCACCACCGAAGCCTGCGAAGCAGAAGAAACCCAAGGCTTCGAAGCCATCCACTGCACCAAGTGTTTCGCGAGTGAAGCCTTGCTACCTCTTGAGCACTGCGTTGGTTTTCCCTTGAAGAGGAAAGGGTGATGCAGCAAAGTAGCGTAAGTATTTCCCTCAGTTTTTGAGAACCAAGGTATCAAACCAGTAGGAGGCTACATGCGAGTCCCTCTCACCTGCACAAAACAAATAAATCCTCACAACCAACGCGATAAGGGGTTGTCAATCCCTACATGGTCACTTACGAGAGTGAGATATGATAGATATGATAATATAATATTTTTGGTATTTTTATGATAAAGATGCAAACTAAAATAAAAGGCAATGAAAATAACTAAGTATTGGAAGATTAATATGATAAAGATAGACCCGGGGGCCATAGGCTTCACTAGTGGCTTCTCTCGAGAGCATAAGTATTTTACGATGGGTGGATAAATTACCGTTGAACAATTGACAGAATTGAGCATAGTTATGAGAATATCTAGGTATGATCATGTATATAGGCATCACGTCCAACACAAGTAGACCGACTCCTGCCTGCATCTACTACTATTACTCCACACATCGACCGCTATCCAGCATGCATCTAGAGTATAAAGTTCAAGAGAACAGAGTAACGCTTTAACAAGATGACATGATGTAGAGGGATAAACTCATGCAATATGATGAAAACCCCATCTTGTTATCCTCGATGGCAACAATACAATACGTGCCTTACTGCCCCTACTGTCACTGGGAAAGGACACTGCAAGGTTGAACCCAAAGCTAAGCACTTCTCCCATTGCAACAAAGATCAATCTAGTAGGCCAAACCAAACTGATAATTCGAAGAGACTTGCAAAGGTAACCAATCATACATAAAAGAATTCAGAGAAGATTCAAATATTGTTCATAGATAAACTTGATCGTAAACCCACAATTCATCGGCCTCAACAAACACACCGCAAAAGAAGATTACATCGAATAGATCTCCACAAGAGAGGGGGAGAACTTTGTATTGAGATCCAAAAAGAGAGAAGAAGCCATCTAGCTAATAACCATGGACCCGTAGGTATGAGGTAAACTACTCACACTTCATCGGAAGGGCTATGGTGTTGATGTAGAAGCCCTCCGTGATTGATGCCCCCTCCGGCGGAGCTCCGAAACAGGCCCCAAGATGGGATCTCATGGATACAGAAAGTTACGGCGGTGGAATTAGGGTTTTGGCTCCGTATCTGATTGTTTGGGGGTACGTAGGTATATATAGGAGGAAGAAGTACGTCGGTGG